>NC_057806.1:176457503-176484277 GCF_018294505.1 Triticum aestivum | reverse complement strand
CACTTCCACGACGACGCCCTCCCCCACCGGCGCCCCGTCGTCCTGACCGGGTCCGTCGTTGGTCCCCGTGGCGCCGGTGAGCACGCCCATGCCCAAGGGATGCCACCCACGCCCTCGTCCTCGTCCTCGCGCCTCCGTCCCTCTCTCCCGGCCGCGCCATTCGATGCCCCGCCACCGTAGCCTCCTCCACGACCGCTCTCGCACCGACCCCGTCAGCGTCGCCGTCACGCGTCCTCCCTGTCGCCTCGCCGTCTCAGTCCTCCTCCCCGGGCCGTCGTCCTCTAGCCTCGCCGCCCCATTCCCCTGCGCCGCAAGTGAGGCCTGACCTCCACCTTCCCTCTCTCTTGCTCGTCCCCGTTCGCCGTGCCCGACCGCTCTCCCACCGGCCGGCTGCCCCTGCCCGCCTCATGGCGCCATGGCTAACGGTGCCGTCCCCTGCACCCCCCCCCCCTTCTGATCCCCTGCTCCGCCACCGCCGCGTCATCGCCCGCTTGCGCCTCACTGCTGCCGAACCCGCATCGCCCCGTCACCCGACGTCATCATCGGCGCCCATTCCTCCCTCTCCCAGCCGCCGTGGACCACACCACCGGACGCGGCCTCGCGTGCACGTTCGATGGAGCCAAAGAACGCCCGATTTGGTGCACCGTCCGAGAAACCCGAGCTCGCTGGAGTTGTCGCCGGAGAGCTCCAATGGCCGGCGTCCTACCTGGCTACAACCTGCCGCTGCGGGGCCTACCTTTGTGCCACTGCCACTGGGACCCAATGGGCCCAGTTGACCTAGTCAACCACTGACGTGGCATGCCCGTGTCGCTGACATGCGGGCCCCGCAGTTGAAAATGTTATAAAAATAAATAAAATTGTTAATTAGAAAGTTAATTAAACTGTTAGTTAAAATGATTAATTAGTTAGATATTGATCGTGGGTCCCACTAGATAATTCGATTAATTACTTAACCTAATCTTCTATTAATTAGTCCAGCCTATGACAGGTGGGTCCCACCAACCAGGATTGACTGGTCAACAAATCAGTTGACCTGCTGATGTCATTGTGATGTCATAATGACATCATCAGTCACTATTCTGGTTAATTCAAATTTAAACATTAAATTAAATCTAGAAATTCTTTAAATCTTTGAAAATTCATTTTAAATAACCCGTAACTGGGATGAAAATACTTTGTACATGAAAGTTGCTCAGAACGACGAGATGAATCCGAATACGCGGTCTGATTGTTAGCCACACGTCCCTAGCATAGCGAACATGCGACAATCCACCTTTGTTTCATCTACCTGAAAACGTGAAATACCGGGAATACTTTCTCGGATGTTTCCCCCCTTTGTCGTCATCGCCTAGTACCGCGTTAGGTCACCCTAGCACCGTGTATTGTCATGTTATGCTTTGTGATGCTTTGATTGCTATGTTATTTATTGTGTTCCCCCTCTGTTACTTCTTTCCGGTAGACCATGAGACCGCTGTCGGTACCCCTGTGGTCGACTACATCGATGACGAACGCTTCTTGCTAGAGCAACTAGGTAAGCCCCCTCCCTTGATCAACCAGATATCGCCAACTCTGTTCTCTCTTATTTTTGCATTAGGTTTGCTACTGTTGTTGATTCGATAGCTCCTATTCTGTTGCATAACCTATCATTGTTTCTACTGTTGTTAGCTTTACCTATAATCCTAAATGCATAGTATAGGATGCTAGTTTTCCATCAGTGGCCCTACATTCTTGTTCGTCTGTCATATTGTACTATTGGGTCGTGATCACTCAGGAGGTGATCACGGGTTTACACATACATAGATATTATATAGATTACATGATGTGACTAAAGTCGGGTCGGCTAGTAGAGTACCCGCAAGTGATTCCGATGAGGGGGCTGAAAGGACAGGTGGCTCCATCCAGGTAGTGGTGGGCCTGAGTTCCTGACGGACCCCGACTATTACTTTGTGCTAGAGCGACAGGGCAGGTTGAGACCACTTAGGAGAGAGGTGGGCCTGGTCCTGGTTGGCATCCGCGGTTACTTCCAAATAACACGCTTAACGAGATATTGGTATTTGATCTGAGTCTGGCCACTAGCCTATACGCACTAACCAACTACGCGGGAACAGTTATGGGCAGTCGATGTCGTGGTATCAGCCGAAGCCTTCGTGACATCAGCGGCTGAGCGGCGCGCGCCGGGTTGGACCGCGTAAGGCAACTTCCTTTGTAATGGGGGTTGCTAAGTCTGCTCACCGGGCGTAGGCAACGTGCAGGTGTGCAATAGGCGATGGGCCCAGACCCCTGCGCACTTAGGATTTAGACCGGCGTGCTGGCCTCTCTGTTGTGCCTAGGTGGGGATGCAACGTGTTGATCTTCTGAGGCCGGGCATGACTCGGGAAAGTGTGTCTGGCCAAAGGGGATCGAGCGTGTTGGGAAATGTGGTGCACCCCTGCAGGGAAGTTTATCTATTCGAATAGTCGTGTCCCTCGGTAAAAGGATGACTCAAAGTTGTACCTTGACCTTATGACAACTAGAACCGGATACTTAATAAAACACACCCTTCCAAGTGCCATATACAACCCAGTGATCGCTCTCTCACAGGGCGACGAGGAGAGGATCGCCGGGTAGGTTTATGCTATACAATGATACTTGGTGAACTTGCAATCTGCTCTCTTCTCTATGCTTCAAGATGGAGGCTACCAGAAGCGTAGTCTTCGATAGGACTAGCTATCCCCCTCTTATTTTGGCATTCTGCAGTTCAGTCCACATATACTACCCATTTCATTGATACCAATGCATATGTAGGGTAGATCCTTGCTTGCGAGTACTTTTTATGAGTACTCACGGTTGCTTTGCTCCCCCTTTTTCCATCTTTCTATATCTGGTTGTCGCAACCAGATGCTGGAGCCCAGGAGCCAGACGCCACCGATGACGACTCCTACTACACTGGAGGTGCCTACTACTACGTGCAGACCGTCGATGACGACCTGGAGTGGTTTAGGAGGATCCCAGGCAGGAGGCATGCGCCTCTTTCGGTTTGTATCCCAGTTTGTGCTAGCCATCTTATGGCAACTTGTTTAACTTATGCCTGTACTCAGATATTGTTGCTTCCGCTGACTTGTCTATGATCGAGCTCTTGTATTCGAGCCCTCGAGGTCCCTGTCTTGTAATATGGTACTTGTATGACTTATTTTATTTTTAGAGTTGTGTTGTGATATCTTCCCGTGAGTCCCTGATCTTGATCGTACATGTTTGCATGTACGATTAGTGTAGAATTGAATCGGGGGTGTCACAGGGGTCATCACCCGCTCCGCCACCACCGCCCGAAGGCGGGAGGCGGAGGTGGATGCCCACACGTGCGACAGTGACCTTGCGTCCTACACTGAGTTCCTGCGGGAGGAGGAGGAGTGCATCATCGAGCACGCAAAGAGCATTACCGCCGTAGTGGTAGCGGCACATGCCGCCTCAGAGGCGAGGAATCAAGAGATCTACAAGGAGAACCACCGCTTCGAGAGGGGTAGTCTGGAGCGGTAGAGGGCGTTCGAGGCGAGTGTCGCTGAAGCTGCATTAGCGGCAGGCACCGCATTGCGGTTGCCTAGCTCATCGGTACGCTCCTCCTCCTCCGCCGCCTCTTACTGAGCGTGCTCGACAGAGGAGAGGCAGCCGGAAGTATTACAAAGCCCCTCCACAGTAGTAGTATTTAGGGGCTATTTTATTTAGGTCATCTGACTATAGATGTGGTGGAACTGTACAACGTACTTAAAATTAGCTAGTATATATAACTGAACTAGCTATTTCAGTACGTGGTTGGCAACAATTGGGGAAAAGTTTGGTCGGTTCAGCTGTCGAGTTGAACTATTTGTATAAATTAAGAACGACTGCTTAATATATGAATGAAACCTATGCTTAATTACTGAATTTTAGTTGCAAAAATTAGATACTGCTAGTGATTTTTAGCTTCATATTTTGACAAATCACAGTGTTACAAGGATTGGTAAATCTTACCAAATTGTTTGTATGTGGTTCCACAAGGGTCATCCAAAACAACTGTTTGCGTTGAAGGGATGCACAAATCCTGCGCTGCTCTCACTTTGCATACAGGTGTTCTATCTAAAACGTTTGCGATCAAGAGCAGCAGAAATCCTGCTCGGCAAATTTTCTCTTGGCTTCCTGGGGAAGCTGTCGGTTTGCATACGGGTGTTCTAACTAAAATGTTTGTGATGAATGTTTTATATTTAAAAAGCGAATTAAACTGCGGCTTGGGCGCCATTAATGGAGAGGATGCAAGCAAGGCGGACAGCCATGGAAGTCAAAGGGCTCGCTTCCCAGTGAGCCTGTGTAGCGTACAACTCACACGCTTCCCGGTGTGCCTGCACACTCAAGGACAGCTTGCACGCCTCTCGGTCAGCCTGCGCACCAGACGGCACTCGCACGCCTCCCGTTCAGTCAAGGTCAAGCAGCTGTCCGCATGGCACCTCCTATAGCCATTACAACCAAGACACGTGGCATCACATGAATGGTTAACAGAATTTTGGATTTACTAGAATTTAAAAACCAGGCATCTCAATGTTTTGCCGGCAATCAACGGTGCCCTAGTGTTTGAAATTCATTCTCATTTCTTGCATGGGACCTAAGCATGCACCCAAGGACACATATTTGATTTTTCAACCAATTTATATGCAGCATGTGCATGTAGTTCAAATTTGAATTATGCACATAAATGCATTGAAAACTTATTTAATGCATAAAAATGTCCAAACGAACCCTGAAAAATCACAAAAATTCACACAACACTCTTGTTGTTCTATGTTGACATGAGAAAAAAATTGAAAGCAATAAGAGGTAATGGATATCGTTTTGTCCACAAAGGTGGGATGTTCCCACCGAAAACCATCATGCTTGTTGTGAGAAGCTCCGGTTTGTGAGAAGCATATACCCAAACCTGCCACAAATGGGACAAAATTTGTACCACGTCATGTTGATGCTGCTCCATGATAGCACGCGAAGTTTCATGAATTTCAGACGAGTTTTGGATTTACTAGAACATAAAAACCATGCATCTCAATTTTTGTCGGCAATCAATAGTGCTCCGGTGTTTGAAATTCATTCCCATTTCTTGCATGGGACCTAAGCATGCACCCAAGGACACATATTTGATTTTTCAACCAATTTATATGCGCTGGAGCATGTGCATGTAGTTCAAATTTGAATTATGCACATAAATGCATTGAAAACTGAGTTAATGCATAAAAATGTCCAAACGAACCCCGAAAAATCACCAAAAATCACACAACACTCATGTTGTTCTATGTTGACATGAGAAAAAAATTGAAAGCAATAAGAGGCAATGGATATCGTTTCGTCCACAAAGGTGGGACGTTCCCTACCAAAAACCATCATGCTTGTTGTGAGAAGCTCTGGTTTGTGAGAAGCATATATGCAAACCTGCCCCAAATGGGACAAAATTTGTACCATGGCATGTTGATGCCGCTCCATGATAGCATGCCAAGTTTCATGAATTTCAGATGAGTTTTGGATTTACTAGAATTTAAAAAACAGGCATCTCAATGTTTTGCTGGCAATCAACGGTGCCCGGTGTTTCAAATTCATTCCCATTCCTTGCATGGGACCTAAGCATGCACCCAAGGACACAGATTTGATTTTTCAACCAATTTATATGCACTGGAGCATGTGCATGTAGTTCAAATTTGAATTATACACATAAAATGCATTGAAAACTCAGTTAATGCATAAAAATGTCCAAACGAACCCCTAAAAATCACAAAAAATCACACAACACTCCTGTTGTTCTATGTTGACACGAGAAAAAAAATTGAAAGCAATAAGAGACAATGGATATCGTTTCGTCCCCAAAGGTGGGACGTTCCCTACCGAAAACCATCATGCTTATTGTAAGAAGCTCCGGTTTGTGAGAAGCATATACCCAAACCTGCCCCAAATGGGACAAATTTTGTACCACGGCATGTTGATGCCTCTCCATGATAGCATGCCAAGTTTCATGAATTTCAGACGAGTTTTGGATTTACTAGAATTTAAAAACCAGGCATCTCAATGTTTTGCCGGCAATCAACGGTGCCCTGGAGTTTGAAATTCATTGCCATTTCTTGCATGGGACCTAAGCATGCACCCAAGGACACATATTTGATTTTTCAACCAATTTATATGCACTGGAGCATGTGCATGTAGTTCAAATTTGAATTGTTCACCTGAAATGGATAGAAAACCAATTTAATGTATAAAATGTTCAAACGAACCCTGAATAATTCCAATTCTTTTACAACACATATATAGTTGCATGTTCACTCCAGATAAAAGGTCTAGCAATTCAAACACCATCCATTGCCGCTGTGACCCCATTATGTAATTCAACTCAAGATGAAAAATCAAGTAGATCGCACACAATTTATTATCAGCAACCGTGTGAGATGTAGTACAAAATATGTTGGAGCACAGTCAGTGTATAGTACGCCTATGGCTTACGCGAGAAGGTGCGCCGGCTACAGTCCACAGCCAGCATCTCAAGCACACTAGCTCACTCCCCAAATATCATTTCACTATTCAATCATCGTCGGTGAAAGATGGGCACGTGGACCTGCGTCGTCGCAGATCGACTTCGGTGGCCCAATCCGGCAAGAGAGCGGCCGTAGCCGCCATGCGCGTGCTAATAAGGTGCATGAGTGTGGCCGCAATTTGTGACCGGGCGGCAAAGGCAGACAAAACGGTCGTTGTTGCTTCTCAGGTGGCAGCAGCAACATCTGCCTCGGGGATAGCAACTGGCGAGAGCGGCACAACAGCTGTCCATTCTGCAGCGGCGGCCTTAGCCCTAATGGAGGCCACCCACGACCATATCGAGGCCACCCACGCCCAGCTCCTAGTGGTCACTGCACAAGTCGAACGAAGCTTCTCTTACAATGGTCGACAACCCACAGCCGAAGAGCTGGCAATCGCCAAGAGCGTTCGAGCAGCAGTCTGTTCCTTCGCTGCATACCTAGCGATGAAGGAGCCCATCCAAGCCCAGATCACGTCCGCCCTCGCCCAGCTCATGGCGGCCTTTTCCAAAGAAATGGAGGACGTAGATGGCGAGATGCTTGCCGAGTATGGTGCGATGGATGCCAAGGAGCCCCCTCCCTAGGAGACCGTCGGGCGTGAGCTGGACATGGAGGCGGCGGCGGAGATCGACGAGCACCAGCCGTAGTAGTACTATATGTTTTGTTTAATTAAGAGCGTCGGTCTTTAATTTGTTAGAGTAATGTTTAGGTCGGCTAGCTCTGTTTATTGCTGAACTTGCTCGATTAAGAAGTGTGGGTGTGATGTAGTCTCCTTTGTGTACCCAAATTATGCAATGACGTGGATGACCACTGTAACCATGGAAATTCGAACCAAAACTTTTGACGTTCAAACTCATCACACACGGGTTAAGCTATCTGAATCGTTTGTGATGTCCACATATCGTACACAGTTCTGAATAAGGGACCATATCTGATGACACTTTGCCCGCCAATTTTGTAACACCCACAATGCGGCTATATCTCCCACATGTCGGGGCACGACTTAGAGGCATAGCTGCATGGTAGGCATGTCACAAGAGGGGTAATCTTTACACATCCCATGTACAGAATAAGAAAGGGATAAAGAGTCAGCTTACAATCCCCACTTCACACAATACATAAATATAACATACATCATCCAGAATACAATCAAGGTCCGACTATGGAACCAAAATAAAGAAAGACAACCCCAAATGCTAGATCCCCGATCGTCCCAACTGGGCTCCTCTACTGATCATCCGGAAAAGAAACATAGTAACGGCCCGAATCCTTGTCGAACTCCCACTTGAGTTCGGTAGCGTCCCCTGCACTGGCATCATCGACACATGCATCTGTTTGGCACTATCGGTGAGTCACGGGGACTCAGCAATCTCACACCCTCACGATCAAGACTATTTAAGCTTAAAGGTAGGAAAGGGGTAGTGAGGTGGAGCTGCAGCAAAGCACTAAGCATATATGGTGGCTAAATTACGCAAAAGAGAGCGAGAAGATAAGCAAAGCACGGTCAAGAAGCTAAAAGTGATCAAGAAGTGACCCTGAAGCTACTTACGTTCAAGCATAACACGAGATCGTGTTCTCTTCCCGGACTCCGCCGAAAAGAGACCATCACGGCTACACACGCGGTTGATTCATTTTAATTAAGTTAAGTGTCAAGTTCTCTACAACCGGACATTAACAAATTCGCATCTGCCCATAACCGCGGGTACGGCTTTCGAAAGTTCAAAACCCTGCAGGGGTGTCCCAACTTAGCCCATCACAAGCTCTCATGGTCAACGAAGGATATTCCTTCTCCCAGGAAGACCCGATCAGTCTCGGAATCCCAGTTACAAGACATTTCGACAATGGTAAAACAAGACTAGCAAATCCTCCCGAATGTGCCGACAAATTCCGATATGAGCTGCAGATATCTCGTTCTTAGGGCACACTAGATAAGCAATCCGTACAACTAAAACCAACCCTCAAGTTTCCCCGAGGTGGCGCTGCAAGGGGCTCTAGTTTGGACCAACACTCAGAGGAGCACTGGCCCAGGGGTTTAAAATAAAGATGACCCTTGAGTCCGCGGAACCCAAGGGAAAAAGGCTTAGGTGGAAAATGGTAAAACCAAGGTTGGGCCTTGATGGAGGAGTTTTATTCAAGGCGAACTGTCAAGGGGTTCCCATAACACCCAACCGCATAAGGAACGGAAAATCAAGGAACATAACACTGGTATGACGGAAACTAGGGCGGCAAGAGTGGAACAAAACACCAGGCATAAGGCCGAGCCTTCCACCCTTTACCAAGTATATAGATGCATTAAAGTAAATAAGAGATAATAATGATATCCCAACAATAACCATGTTCCAACATGGAACAAACTTCATCTTCACCTGCAACTAGCAACACTATAAGAGGGGCTGAGCAAAGCGGTAACATAGCCAAACAACGGTTTGCTAGGAAAGGTGGGTTACAGGCTTGACATGGCAATATGGGAGGCATGATATAGCAAGTGGTACGTATCGCGGCATAGAAATAGAGCAAACAACTAGCAAACAAAGATAGAAGTGATTTCGAGGGTATGGTCATCTTGCCTGCAAAGTTCTCAGAGTTGTCGAAAGCTTGATCCTCGTTAGCATACTCAACAGGTTCCTCGATCACATACTCGTCTCCCGGCACTACCCAAAGCAAGAACACAAGCAAAAGGACCAAGAATCAATCACGGTGCAATGCACAAGCAACATGATGCAAAACATGGTGTCATAGAATTCTCACGGCAGATGTCCTAGCGAAAGGACCTAGTCGTAGGGCCATTGCAACTAGGAAGCTTAAAGGGGTTAATCGGGACAAAGGACACGAGAGGTTTATACTGGTTCGGCCCCTTACGGTGAAGGTAAAGCCTAGTCTAGTTGTGGTTGTATTTCTAGGTTTTGATCACCAAAGAGCGAATTCGCTAGCTTGGCTATCGATCTGTTATTTCTTGCCCTAAGCCGCCGCCCGGTCGTCCCCTTATATACACGGGTTAACGCCTGGCGGCCTACAGAGTCCCGGCCGGCTCATAAAACGTGTCCGGCTCGGTGACTTCTTTTATATGCCTTTCCTTACAAGTCTTTCTCTACATATGGTGGTTCACAATATTGGGCCTTAAGCCGCCTCTGGGCTTAGGCTTTTTATAAGTCTTAATAAACTATCATCTTGAATATTACTAGGCTTCTTTTCGTAACCCGCCATTGGGGTTGACCTGGCCCCTCCTAGGCGGGTCATACCTGGTGGTTATGTCCCCAACATTAGGCCCCAGGTTGACTTGAACTTTGTTCTTTGTCAATCTTCAACACTTAAACGAAATCCATCTTCCTCTCTCCATAAAAACTCGGTAACCCGCCATGACGTCATCTTCTGAAAACACGAAAGCCTGCTATGACGTCATCTTCAATGGATCTTTATATTTTAATGTCTTCTGAGAATCGAGGCGTCCGTTTAGCTGGATAATCATTATTTTGGTCTTCCTCAATTTTCGTGCCTGCCTGTTCACTTATCCCCTTATAAATAGGCTTGGCTGGTCTTTCTCCTTTCTTCTTCTTGCTTCCATCTTCTCGCCACCTCTCTGCCTCTCGAGCTTCGTCGTTGCCACAGCGCCCGCCGTCGCCTCTCAACGTCGGCCGCTGCATCACCCTGAGCTCATCTCGAGAACCGCGGCGACCCTTCACAGAAGCTCTGCATTCGTAAGTTCCCATCTTTCCGTGCCCTTAGATCTCTTTAGGGTTACGAGTTCATCGGTGTTCTTCGCCATTCATCACAGACCTCCTTGAAGTTCCTTCTCCGTACCCTCTTTTGATCCAGAAGAAAAGTAGAACTTATGTGGTAATAGTTGTACACCCATTTTAGATGCTAGTAGATCCCTTTCCTTTGTACAGATACCTTCTTAAAGCTGATGAACTCCTCCGCAGTCGTCTTTTAGGTCTAAATTTATTTTTATTTTCTGAGCTATTTTGATCTAGAATAATAGCAATAGCTTGAGAAACTTGTTTTCCTCAACACTTAACCAATTCTCTTTCTGGCTTCCTTCGAATGTCTTTAGTCATGGCGGCTTATCACGCCGGCTCACTTATCCTTTATATGTCATTAGCCCTTTCTTAAGCCACCATTACTCATTGGTACCATTATCATTTAACTTTTAATTTCACCATCAAATTGAACCGGCATATCGCTTTCCTTTCAGTTTGTCCTTTGCTCATCATGCCGTCAAAAGCACCAATAGTCTACAACTGGGTCCCCTCTACAGTAACTGAAGATAACTTGAAAGAGTTTGTCACCATTGGATTTTTGCCAGAGAAAAACATTATGTCTTATCGTGCTCCTAACCCGGGTGAGGAACGGCCTAATCCCAAAGACGGTGAAGTTATTGTCTTCACTGACCAGATGAATCGGGGTTTTTTACCACCCGGCTCAAAGTTCTTCAGAGACGTTTTCATTTTTTTCAAACTTCACCCTCAAGATCTTGGACCCAATTCCATATCCGGCATCTGGAATTTCAAGTTCTCTGTGAGGTGTATCTTCAAGAAGAACCGACTGTGGAACTCTTCAGAGAGTACTTTTATTTGAACCGCCAGAATGAGTGTACCAACGGCCCTAGCTTGGAACTCGGTGGAATCTCAATTCAGCGCCGACAGGGCGCCGTCTTTCCTTTAATAGTCTTACCGAGTCATCCCAAAAATTGGAATCAGACCTGGTTCTATTGCCAAGATACGTCACCAGTTAATGAAAAACCACTGTCGGGTTATCGCGCGGATCATCTGGATTCCAAGTTTGTGATCCCTAATAAACTTACTGCTGCTGAACGCAAGAAGCTTATTCCATCTATTAAAAGGATTAATGCCTTATTGGGGAATGGCTTAACCGGAGTTGACTTTATCCGTTGTTGGATCTCGTGGCGGGTCATCCCTCTAAGCCGCCGATCCAAACTGATGTATGAATATGGCGGAGGCCCAGATGACTCTCTGCGTCACAGCTCTGTACAACTAACTGAAGAAGACATTGTTGCAATGTCAACCATCCTTGTGAATGACAAATATGAGGACTGCAGTAAGATTGGGTTAAACCCCTTCTCCAAACCTAACCCGGCACCAGAGGTGAAAAAACCCCTGACCTCTTTCTCTTTTTGTGTTTTTCTCAGTAGTTTTGAATACTTGCATGACCTTTTATCCTGTTTATTTGTTTACAGGCCAAATCTGACTTCTCTAACGCCAGATATGACCATGAAGCGGCCAAGAAGGCTAGAGATGTTGCCATAACCGCCAGGAAGATGACCCGAAGGTCCAAGAAGAAGAGGAGCACTTCTTTGGACCTGTTAAAGCTTGACGATGTTACTGAGTCGGAGGTAGCCCTTGACTCCCTTGGCCAGTTTTTTAATAACCTTATTGACACTGACTATTGCCAGGACGACACGGGGGCCAGCCAGGCCATAGAAGAAGAGGTAACTATTTCCTCTGACTCAGCCCATTTGCCAAGATAGAAACTTCGACTGGTAACCTGGAAAGTAAGGTTTTCACACCCTTTGGCTTATTTGGACCCTCATTTTCTTTTGAAAAAACAGCAACATGAGAGCCGCCGTCAGCCCTGGAATAATGACGATGATGAACCGCCTTCCGTTTTACAACAAACTCCTTGAAAATGCCAGAATGAGATTTCTTTCATCTTCATCTTTTGCTTTCATTAATGAATCTATTCCCTTGCATCACTGACTTTATTTTACCTTTTGCAGGAGGTTTCTCGCTCTTCTGGCGACTCATCTTAGACTCAGTTTCCGGCTTTCAAAACTGCTCCTGGGTAAGGAAAAATCAGCTCTCCTTTGTATCTTTAAAAACTGCATCTTTACACTAACTGTCTCATAAAACTTTTGTTAGCGGCCAAGCCAAATCCAAGAAGGCCAAGGTGATTAAGTCGTAAGAAGACCCGAAGGTTCCCGCACTTGAACCGGCCATGCCAACTCCTCCCTCTAAAACTGAAGCACCTGAAGACCCGGTTGTTCATACTCAATTGGATCCTCCTGAGTTGTCAGCCAATGAGATTACCCTTCATCTGACTCTCACTGAACCATCTAGTTCATCTAACCCGCCAACAACTTCTGATACTGATGTGTTGATTACTGGTAGCCGATTTGTAGAACCAGGGATCCCCACTGTATTAGCCCGGCACACTGCTAAGCAAAAAGCCTTGGAAAAGCAGAAAGTGTGTTTTGATATCTCTCACTACACTCATCTGAATGCTAGTGACATACTGTCCGGCTATCTCAGTCATGTGCATTCTAGCCATGAGTCCGAAATTGAGATGGTCAAGCAATTGCAGCTAAAATATGAGGTATGTTCTCCGGTTCACTTATACTCTGCCAGCCCCCAAGTCTTCAGATGATGAACCTGAATGATCTATAGACTTTATGATATAGGTTGATACTTTGTCTCTAAGCTTTTCGAAATTCCAACAAAGTAGCGTAAACTTCACCTGTAGTCCCAAGGGCCGGCTCAATTTATCATAAATGAACCGATACTTAACTTCATAATTGTCTTTTACTAGTCCCAATAGGTATTGCAATCCGGCTTAATCTTGAGAAACTTTCTGAATATCATGCATTAGCCCCCAAGTGCCAAGTGCTGTTACTTTGTAAAACACTTGGGACTTGAAACATTTGAGTCATAAAAATTGCTTTGGTAGACATTAGCCCCCAAGTGTCAAGTGGTATTGCGGTGCATAGTACTTGAGACTTGAACCCTTATAACTTTTAGTTTAAGCTTTGACACACCTGTGTATGTTTTGTAGAACGCCCTATCTGAATTGGGCTCCCAATTAACTGATGCAAAGACCCGGCTGACGGGTCAAGAGGCAGAAATCAAAACTGCTGACTCTAAACTCCAATTGAGTCTTTCTGAGACAGAAAAATTGAAGACCAGCTTGACTGCAAAGAAGAAATCCTAGTCCGAAGAAAAGACGCTGCTGATATAACGTGCTAAAACAGCTGAGGTGGCTCTTGAGGAGGTTACCACGGAGCTCACCGGCTTAAAGAACCGGGTGTCTCAAATGGTCTCCGCCATCTTTGGTAAGTCATCTATATTAATCACTTATACCTTCTTTTGACCTGGAATATAAGCCGCCTGCTGAGCCTTTGTTTAAAAAACACTCGCAGGTCCACGAAGCAAAAATCTGAGCCAAGACAGTGTGACCAAATTGAAGGCGGTTTATACCTTGGTGGAGCAATTGTATACTAGCGCTCAACGAGCACTTGCCACCATCTCCCCTGCCAACCAAGGACCCAATCGGTTGAGTGATGTCTTAAAGAAGTTATCAATCTTACCCGCCAAGTTTCAAGAGGTCAAATGATCCTATGCCAGAGCCGGAGCCCTGACTGCCCTGAGCCGCTCCCAAGCCTGGGTGCCAGATCTTGACCCAGCAGATGTGGCTAAGGGGTACCCTACCGTGAAGGAAGACGGGACTCTATTTGAGCAAGATGACTTCATTGCATGTGTGAGGGGAGTTCGACCTCAAGCTACCATTCTTGGAGAGGAGACCAACATCGATAAATATCAGCCAGGTTTTGATATGGAGAATAAGAAGATGGCGACTCCCTCTTATAAGGTGACAGATCTTATCCCACCAGTTCGTCAACACACTTTTGCTCCGGAAGTTGATCCAGCCGGCCTGATTAATGATGAAGCGGAGTTCATTGCTCTGAACGGCTTTGACTGGTCCAATCCCAGCTTCCAATCAGTAGAAGGAGGTGAACCGGTGAGGGAGAGTCATAACCATCTTATGGGCTCTCAAATCCTTGTAATAGATTTAGCTTGAAAACTGTATGTGTTGCTTATGCCATCACACACAAAATGTTGCATACTACTCTTTGCGAGCACATCTTTGATTACATCTGCAATGTTTTAACTTTGCTCCTACAAAAAGTGAAAGAGCTGGCCTGGCGGTTTAACACCGGACGGGTCAAAAACACCCAGTATATGTCTTTACGAAATTTTCATATTGGAAAAGATAAACAAGGCTGAAAAACCTGTTCGTGAACAACACTGTCATACTTGTGTTTCTAGACTGCCGGTTTTCATGATCCATATGATGAAGTTGATAACCCAATATTTTTGAGAAGTCAATGCTTCCATATACCTGATGACTATCATGCCTTGGCGGCTTATTGTCAAATAGTTAAGCCGTCTTAAATAAAAAACCATACTGATAGTTTAGATCTGAGACAATAAAAACTAGTAAGACAAAATAGCAGATTTCAAACGACATAAATTTGGGGGTTTCTGATTCGAATATGATCAGTAAACCGGACCAAAGGGGTTAAGCTAAGATTCGAATACGATCATATAGCCCCCAGTGGCTTTGGCGTTGCGCTGATCAAGAGGGTACCGACAGCTATGTTCTCTTTGGTTCGAATACGACCTATGTTTGAACAGGAAGCCCCCTAATGACCTTGAGAGGTTTTTAACGACCCTGATTCGAATATGATCCAAGTCGGACCCAAAAGGGGTTAAGCTATGATTCGGATACGATCAAGAAGCCCCCTAGTGAGTTTGGCTTTGAGTCGATCAAGAGGGTTACGACAGCTATGTTCTCTTTGGTTCGAATATGACCTATGTTTGAACAAGAAGCCCCCAAGTGATCATGATGTTTACAGCTAGATTCGAATACGATCATAAGCCGGACCAAAAAGGTTAAGCTAGATTCAGATATGATCAGCTACTTAATAGTCATTTAAATAATGAAAATAGTAAAGATATATGATCTTTGAAGAGGAAAAAGACAGAGGTCCTGCTTTATTACTTATCATAATATATACAACGTCAAAGTATGTCCATGACGAGAGCCGGTAGCTCAGGTGTAGTATGACCGTAGCTGAGCAATGTTCCACGGTAGGCGGGTCTCCTCCTCCAACTTACGTGAGTCTTTGTGCTCTCGAACATCAATGAGGTAATATGTCTCATTGTTCAAATTCTTGCTGACCACAAAAGGTCCTTCCCAAGGCTGGAATAGTTTGTGTGCATCAGACAGATCCTGGATGAGTCGGAGCACCAGGTCACCTTCTTGAAAGGTCCTGGACTTAACCCGGCGGCTGTGATAATGGCATAGGTCCTGTTGATAAATTGTTGATCGAGCCGCCGCTAAGTCTCTGTCCTCATCTAATAAGTCAAGTGCATCCTGTCGGGCTTGTTCATTATCAGCTTCAACGTAAGCTGCAATGCGAGGTGAGTCATGATGGATGTCACTAGGCAGCACTGCTTCTGCTCCATAAACCATGAAGAAAGGTGTATAACCTGTAGACCTGTTAGGAGTGGTGTTGATGCTCCACATCACTGAGGGTAATTCCTCTACCCAAAAACACGGCGTCCATTGTAAGGGAACCATAAGCCGGGGCTTGAGACCTTTTAAGATTTCCTGATTTGCTCTCTCAGCTTGACCATTGGATTGAGGGTGAGCTACTGAAGAAACATCAAGCCGGATATGCTCACGTTGACAAAACTTCTCCATAGCACCTTGGGACAAATTAGTGCCATTGTCAGGGATAACACCGTGTGGAAAACTAAAGCGAAAAATCACCTTTTTCATGAACTGAACGGCCGTGGCTGCATCACATTTGCTCACTAGCTCTGCCTCAACCCATTTTGTGCATTTGTCAACTGCCACTAAAGGATGTGTCTTTTTATCTTTGGACCTTTTGAAAGGTGCAACCATGTCAAGTCCCCAAACTGCAAACGGCCAAGTGATTGGAATCATCCACAACTCTCGAGCTGGCACATGCGCTCGTCGTGCGAATTTTTGACATCCATCACACCTACTAACCAGATCCTCCGCATCAGCGTGAGCCGTTAGCCAGTAAAAACCATGACGAAAAGCTTTGACAACAAGAGACTTTGACCCGGCGTGATGACCACAATCCCCTTCATGGATCTCACGAAGTATTTCTTGACCTTCTTCAGGAGAAACACAACGCTGAAACGCTCCGGTGACGCTGCGATGATATAACTCTCCGTCAGAAATTGTCATTGATTAGACCGCCGGGTTATCTGTTGGGCCAGGGTCTCGTCCTTTGGCAATTTTCCCCGGGTCATGTAAGCCAGGAACGGTACTGTCCAATCCGGAATAACATGAAGAACCGCCACCAACTGTACCTCCGGGTCAGGAATGGCCAAATCTTCCTCTGTAGGCAACTTAACATATGGGTTATGTAAAACATCTAAAAATGTGTTAGGTGGCACCGGCTTACGCTGAGATCCCAACCGGCTTAAGGCATCAGCCGCTTCGTTCTTTCTGCGGTCAATGTGTTCCACTTGATAACCTTTGAAATACCCTGCAATAGCATCAACCTCGCGGTGATAAGCCGCCATGAGAGGATCCTTGGAATCCCACTTGCCTGACACCTGCTGAGCCACCAAATCTGAGTCACCTAGACACCGTACCCAGCTCAAACTCATTTCCTTAGCCATCCGAAGACCATGAAGCAAGGCCTCGTACTCAGCTGCGTTGTTAGTGCACGAAAACATCAATCGTAACACATAACAAAATTTGTCACCTCGAGGAGAGGTTAAAACAACTCCAGCCGCTGAGCCTTCCAATTGTCTAGACCCGTCAAAGTGAATTGTCCAATATGTGTTGTCTGGCTTCTCCTCCGGTATCTGCAACTCTGTCCAGTCATTAATGAAGTCAACCAGTGCTTGAGACTTGATCGCATTACGTGGCACATATTTTAACCCATGAGATCCAAGTTTAATGGCCCACTTGGCGACTCGTCCTATGGCTTCTCTATTTTGAACAATGTCTCCCACAGGAGCAGAGCTAACCACAGTAATTGGGTGACCCTGAAAATAATGCTTGAGCTTACGGCTTGCCATGAACACCCCATAAACAAGCTTCTACCAATGTGGTTATCTCTGTTTAGACTCAATGAGCACCTCACTGACGTAGTAAACTAGCTGTTGAACCGGATGTTCTTTACCAGCCTCCTTACGCTCCACAACAATGGCCACACTGACAGCACGTGAGTTAGCAACCACATACAACAACAATGGTTCCTTCTCAACCGGAGCAGCAAGAACCGGCGGCTCAGCGAGCTGTTTCTTCAGATCCTCAAAGGCAGAGTTAGCAGTGTCACTCCAGACAAAGTCATCCGCCTTTTTCATCATTTGATACAAAGGCATCGCCTTCTCCCCTAACCGGCTTAAGGCCGCGACGCGACCCGCCAACCGTTGAACGTCATTGATGCACACCGGTTTGGCCAGAGATGTAATTGCCTTAATTTTCTCCGGGTTAGCCTCAATACCTCTGTTAGACACCAAGAAACCCAAGAGCTTGCCAGCTGGGACTCCAAAAACACACTTGGCTGGGTTGAGCATCATCTTGTAGACCCGGAGGTTATCAAAGGTTTCCTTTAGATCAGTTACCAAGGTTTCCTTCTCTCTGGATTTCACCACTATATCGTCCACATAAGCATGAACATTACGCCCAATCTGATTGTCAAGGCAGTTCTGCACACACCGCTGACAAGTCGCCTGGGCACTCTTAAGCCCAAAAGGCATAGACACATAGCAGAAGGCCCCGAACGGAGTGATGAAAGATGTCTTCTCCTGGTCCTTAACTGCCATCTTGATCTGATGATAACCCGAATAGGCATCCAAAAAACTCAAATGCTCACAACCCGCCGTAGCATCAATGATCTGATCAACACGAGGGAGAGCAAAAGGGTTGGCCGGACAAGCCTTGTTCAAATCGGTGTAATCCACACACATATGCTAGGTGCCATTCTTCTTGAGTACAAGCATCAGCTTAGCCAACCACTCTGGGTGAAAAACTTCAACAATGAACCCGGACGCTAAGAGTCGGGCCACCTCTTCTCCAATGGCCTTGCACCTTTCCTCGTTAGACCGTCGAAGAAACTGCCGGACCGGCTTAAACTTCGGATCAATATTGAGAGTGTGCTCAGCGAGTTCTCTCGGGACACCCGGCATGTCAGAAGGTTTCCATGCAAAGATGTCCCGGTTCTCACGGATGAACTCGATGAGCGCGCTTTCCTATTTTGGATCCAAGTTGGCACTAATGATGAACTGTTTGGATGAGTCGCCAGGCACAAAATCAACCATCTTGGTGTCTTCAGCTGACTTGAATTTCAACATCGGTTCATGCTCCGTAGTTGGCTTCTTCAAAGACGTCATGAATGCCGGGTCAATATTATCTTTATAAAACATTAACTCCTTTGTCGCACAAACAGACTCAGCATATGCGGCATCACCCTCTTCACATTCCAAGGCTATTTTCCTGCTTCCATGTACTGTGATGGTGCCTTTATAACCCGACATCTTGAGCTGCAGATACACATAACACGGCCGAGCCATGAACTTGGCATAAGCCGGCCGTCCAAACAGAGCATGATATGGGCTTTTGATCTTAACCACCTCAAAAGTTAACTTCTCAGCCCTGGAATCATGTTCATCCCCAAAGGCTACTTCCAGTTCAATCTTACCAACTGGGTATGCCGACTTACCAGGCACAACACCATGAAAAATAGTGTTGGATTATTTAAGACTCTTATTAGTCAACCCCATCCGACGAAACGTCTCATAATAGAGGATGTTGATGCTACTGCCTCCGTCCATGAGCACCTTAGTGAACTTATATCCACCAACCTGGGGTGCCACCACCAAGGCCAAGTGACCCGGATTATCAACCCGGGGAGGGTGATCTTCCCTACTCCACACAATAGGCTGTTCTGACCACCTCAAATAACGTGGAATCGACAGCTCAACAGCATTTACAGCCCTCTTATGAAGCTTCTGGTCCCTCTTGCATAAACTAGTGTTAAATATGTGGTACTGCCCACTATTCAACTGTTTTTGGTTACTCTGATACCCGGACTGTTGCTGCTGTTGCTGCTGTTGCTGCTGATTACTTTGGCTAGGTTGCTGATTATAGCCCTGACCGTGAAAACCGCCTCCGCCTGAACCGGTGCCCGGGCCATGAAAGCCGCCTCCGCCTGAACCACCGCTAGGTCCGTGGCTACCATCAAACATGTTGGAATTTTTAAATGCCTTCATGATCGTACAGTCCTTCCACAGATGGGTAGCTGGATTCTCCCGGGTGTCATGTCTCGGACAAGGTTCGTTCAGTAGTTGCTCGAGGGTGGGACCTGACCCGCCTGACCGAGGAGGTGGCCTACCCTTGCGCCGTTGGTTGTTGCCCTATGTATTGGTGTTAGCCACAAACTCGTCAGCCTTACGTTTATTACCTCCTTGATTCACCGGGTTATGCTAGTGATCCTTGTCGTTGTCGTTCTTCTTTCCCTTCCCTGTCTTTTCTTCGTCAGACGTGGGATCCTTGGTACTGTCAGAATCAACATATTTGACCAGGGCCGCCATCAACTGGCCCATGTCATTATAATCATGCTTGAGCCGCCCCAGCTTCTATTTCAGAGGTTCAAAATGGCAATTTTTCTCCAACATTAAGACCGCAGAGCCGGCATCCATCTTATCAGATGAATGTATTACCTCCTTAACCCTGCGCACCCAATGGGTCGTGGACTCACCTTCCTCTTGCTTACAATTAGTTAGGTCCACGATTGACATAGGTTGTTTACTATGTGTCCTTGATGTTCTGAATGAACCGGGCTTTTAACTCCGCCCATGAGCTGATGGAGTTGGGTGGCAACCCTTTCAACCAAGTGCGAGCCGTTCCATCCAACATCATAGTGAAATACTTAGTCATTGCTGCATCACTGACCTCCAATAGCTCCATCGCCATCTCATAACTTTCAATCCATGCCCCAGGCTGCAAGTCGGCCGTGTAATTAGGCACCTTATGAGGCCCTTTAAAGTATTTTGGCAAGCGCTCATTACGTAGAGCCAGCACCAGGCAAGGGACACCTCCTGTTCTTGTGGCCACTCCTGCCTCAACAGAGGGTGTCGGATAAACCGGAAAAGCCTGATGAGCCGCCTGCTCAGCTGCCACTTGAACCGCCCTCTCAGCCTCTTGACAGATCCTCTCCTGATCCGCCAATTTAAGGGCCCCACCCTGCGCCGGCTCATGCCTGCGCGGTTGGTTACGGCATTGAGCATTGCTCAACATAGCGGCTGAGTCCATATGTCTGCTATAGCTCGGGCTCCGGCTTGGGCGAGGGGTTGAATGGATTCTGTCTCGACTGTAAGAGTACGCATCCTGCTGCGCCAGAGCCGTCTGAAGAAGTTCTCTCACCCTTCGTGTTTCAATTGTTGTCGGAGAGTCGCCTTCCATCGGGAGAGCCGCCAAACGAACCGACGCAGTGATGAGATTCTCAAAAGGGTTAGAAAAGTGACCCGGTGGTATTGGTGTGTAATGAGGCGGAGCAGTATTCATGCGGGGTGGCTCCATGGAACCGGCGCCCCAGCCCCGGGTGTCGTGATCCGGTTTGCCTCCGGCAGGTTATTTGAACCAGCCCCGGGTGTGTGGAAGAGGTTCCTAGGATCGTAAGTCAGAGGCAGATGTGACTGAGTTTTCTGGTGCCTTCTCCTCATGACCTCGTTTGATGCGTTCAGATCCACCGAGAGTCTGAAAGTCTCCGCTTGAAGCTACTGAGCACGAGCATCCAGAGCCGCCCGTTCTGCCGCCATCCTGACCTCTTCCGCTGCTAAGTTTGCTTTGGCCTGCGCCACCTCTTCGTGTAGTCACGCCACCTCTGCGTCATGTTGAGCTTTATCCGCCGGCTCCAGCACAGTAGTCAATAGGGCCGTCATCCTATCCATGAGGTCCATTAGTACCTGAGTCGGTGTGCGCGGGGGGTCTCCTGACCCAGCCGCTGCCGACCCGGTGGTTATTGCTGCCGCTGCTGTGGAATTCTGACCGGTTTGTGTGCCAGCCATGAAGACTCCGGCTCGATTCGGTGGCTCAAAAGAGGTCCGGACTACTACTGCCATCGAAAGAGCCCCCAAGCCCGCCATCTTGTAGCTGATACAAAGAATTTGTCTCTCCTGAGGACGACTCATCGTCAGAATAGATGGCCGTCTCACCACCATCCACTGATCCTTCAGAGAATTCACCTCCAGGGATGCAACCCACGAAGGCATGCCTCACGGCTGGTTGAGGCCGGGCGGATCTCACGCGCTGAGCCATCTCGATGAGGTTGGTGCAGACGTCTGGCTCAGGGCCCGACTCGCTGATCCGTCTGATGAAGACATGGATTCTGACAAAGGGGACCCAGTACCCGTACTCAATTGAGCCGGCCTCGGGGCCCCAGCCTTCCTCGTCGATGTAGAGCTTGCCGCGACGACTTTTGGTCATCCGGCCCACAACGTATCCCTTGAGCCCTTCGAAGTTGCCCTTCAAGAACTCAAATCCACCATGCGCTGGCCCCACGGTGGGTGCCAACTGTCGTGGAATTGTCATGGCAGATGTCCTAGTGAAAGGACTTAGTCGTAGGGCCATCGCAACTAGGAAGCTTAAAGGGGTTAATCGCGACAAAGGACACGAGAGGTTTATACTGGTTTGTCCCCTTACGGTGAAGGTAAAGCCTAGTCCAGTTGTGGTTGTATTGCTAGGTTTCGATGACCAAGGAGCGAATCCGCTAGCTTGGCTATCAATATGTTGTTTCTTGCCCTAAGCCGTCACCGGGTCATCCCCTTATGTACATGGGTTGACGCCTGGAGGCCTACAGAGTCCCGGTCGGCTCATAAAACGTGTCCGGCTTGGTGACTTCTTTTATATGCCTTTCCTTACAAGTCTTTCTCTACATATGGCGGTTCACAATATTGGGCCTTAAGCCGCCTCTGGGCTTAGGCTTTTTATAAGTCTTAACAAACTATCATCTTGAATATTACTGGGCTTCTTTTAGTAACCCGCCATTGGGGTTGACCTGGCCCCTCCTGGGCGGGTCATACCTGGTAGTTATATCCCCAACACATGGCATGATATGTGAGACATGATATGCGTGCTCCGGAAGGGGAAGATTGACCAAGGCATCAACTTGGCAAACCAAGTGTGCCTCTGGAAAGATGAGATGATTTCAGTCGAAATCGATATAAGGATCGCCAGAAACGGATGCACGGTTTGCAAATGGCAAGCAAAACAAGAAAGGCACAATTCTACGATTAACAGCACGATGCCATATAGAATGCAACAAGAAACTAAGCTACTACGCTCCAACATAGCAACAAAGCATATGTCAGTGATGTGCTCAAGATGCTTGACAAAACATGAACACTGAGCTACGGCTAATTCACAAAGGAGCAGGTTCAAACAAGCATGGCAAAAGTGCAAAAGATATCAGCTTCACAGACTTAGAGAAAATACTAACATGCCAGAAATAACATCAGGATGCAATGTTTAGAGCAAGCAAACAACATGCTACAGGAAAATATCATGGCAAACAAATGCATGTCATGAATCTACTAAATGCATAGAACAAAAGTCGCTTACTGATCATGATCCAAAAAGGCACAGAAGATATGATGGCACCCATGTAAACATAGCAAGTTTTATTAACAGTTTCGGACTTAGCAGAAAACAGAGCATGGCAAAAGCAGAATTATGAAGGTATCTTTGCGAGCTCAAATCACTCACCACGAGGCATTTCATGAAAAGATAAGCATAGCATCAGCAAGAAGACATGTTCAAGAAGCTAACCATGGCAAGAGCAACTTCATAGCATGCATGGATCACTAACAACAACCATGGCAAAATTGATTAACATGTAAACAATCTGCCAGGAACATTTTATAGCAAAAGTAGAGCAAGATTAAGACATGCTAGGGCACTCTATAATTGCATACAGGGCCATGGATGGATAGCCCATAACCATATGTACAAAACATCCTTACTGAAGATACTCAAAACAAGCATGGATTTCACTGTAGCATCATGTTTACATGGCATAAAAATAACAGCAGGGAAATGACAGTAAAATCCCAAGTCCCTGAAATTAGCAATATCACGAAGGCTACTTTGCATGCTTGTGCTAGTCACCACATTGATCACAAAAATACATGGCGAGAATCACTGTAAAGATGGCATGGCATAGATCAAAACACATGTAGAGCTCATGCCCATATGAAGCAAACAACAAATGTGACAAAAATGACAAATCCTCATACTCTGATAAGTAACAGCACCTAACAATTTATAGCACTCTTGCATCAGTGATTTGGGCATCAAGATGGACTCAAACAAGCATGCCACGATGGAATGAAATGAATAGCATCTCACAATGAACATTTTGATATCTCGTGCACATGAAACGGAGCTACGGTCATGGAGTTATGATGCAATGAATAGAGGCATAAAACATGAGGGGGAAAGGACTTGGAGGAAAAACGACCTCCAGATCTAGGGTTTCGTCTTGGCACACGAACCGAGGATGGCCGGAGTTGTGCGCTGCGGTGGCCGGAGAAGAGGGACTTGCCGGATCCGAGGAGGAGGAGCTCGCCGGAGTCGCTCGCTGGCGACGGGGAGCAGAGGAGGCGGCGGAGCGCGCTACGGGCGCGGAGCGGGCGGCGCCGCGGCGGGGCAGTGGCGGCCGGAGGAGACGAGGAACAGCGGTGGCGCATCCGCAGAGGTGGCGCGGCTCGTGAGCGCAGTGCGGAGGAGCCGCAGGCGGCGGCGGGCAAACGCACGTGCCGAGGAGGGCCCGCCCCGGGCCTCAGCGGGCCGGCGCGGGGAGCCACGATGTGGGGCGCGGGCGTGGGCGACGTGGCGTGCCCGGATTGGCCGCGGGCGGCCGCGGGCTCCTGTCCGGTGCGGACCGGACGTGTCCGGCGGCAGAGTGGGGAAGGGGCTAGGGTTAGAGTGCGAGATTTTAGGGGTGCACATATTTATAGGTAGGAGGAGGTAGGAGTGTCCAAATGGAGTGTAGTTTTCGTCCACGCGATCGTGATCCGACGGCGGAGGACATGGAAGGGGTTTGGATGGGTTATTGGGCCGTTTTTGAGGGGTGTTGGGCTGCAACACACAGGAGGCCTTTGCGGTTCCCCGGTTAACCGTTGGAGTATCAAACGGACCCCAAATTGCACGAAATTTGACAGGCGGTCTACCGGTGGTGTACTAAGGCCACTTGACAAACCTCGGTCCATTCCGAGAACGTTTAACACCCGCTCACGAAAAGAGACAAAAGGGGGCACCGGTGCATGTAGGAGTGTCGGATTGCAAAACGGACAATGGGGAAAATGCTCGGATGCATGAGACGAACACGTATGCAAAATGAGATGCACATGATGACATGATATGAAATGCATGACATGTACAAAATGCAAAAAGAAGACAAAAACCCAACCACGAAGGGAATCTCATAACTTAACGTCGAAAATGGAAGAGTTGGAGTTACAATTATGGCAAGTTACATCGGGGGTGTTACAAGTTTTTTGGCTGAAGCGATTCCAAATTTTCGGCTTCCGCGGAAATATCTACCTCCCCGCCCCCTCCCCCTTACCAAAAGCCACATTTCCCCTCTTTCCGCCTTCCTTTCCAAGTTGAAACCTTCACTCCTTGCTTGAAGTGTCGCCGCCTCCTCACTGGTGACCCTCCTTCATGCTGCTCGGCCTCCTCTATCCAGGCAGGTAATCCACACCCGACCCCCATCCTCCTCCTCCTTCCACATCCCACATGCCTCGACCGCCGGCGCGAGCGCGACACCTTCCACCAAAATCACCGACCCCTCCACCAAATAAGCACCGGCCTAAGCCATGGTGCACGTAGTATAGCTAGGACCTCAAGGAGCATTTGGCAGCGGAGAAGTAAATCGCGGCCGCACACGCGGATGAGGTCGTGATGCCTGCCATTCGTGCCGCCCCCCAGATCTTGGAGGATCACCTTGCCAATTGCTAGCTACGCCAGTTAAGCATGCTCGGTTTACCCGTTGTGTGTGCTGCTCCTGCCTTTCCTTCACAAAATCTAGTGAATTGTGCTATCTAATTTCACCATGCAATATGTTGCTCTAGTGTATATGTTCTATATATCATGCAGTGTGGTGCTCACTTATTAACTGTTTTGTTAATTAGTTGTTGTCTTCAGTTAACTATTTGGTTCAATTCTCCAAATGTGATGTTCAATTCTTGAGGCTACAATTTTGTATTGTCTTCCATGTGAGAAATAAATCAAACTTATCTTTACAAAATTGTGGGTGCATTCTGTTATTGTATACCATGTGAGGAATAAATTGAATTTGGCTGCAGTAAATACATGATAAACAAATACAATTGCTATAATTGGTTGTAGTTAACTGTTTGGTTAACTCTTTGATCTTCTATTAGGAGTATGTTATATTGTGCAATGTGGTGCTCAGTTAATGTTTGGTTCATTTGTTGTGGTGTTTAGTTAACTGCTTGGTTCAATGTTATATTGTGCAATGTGGTGCTCAGTTAATGTTTGGTTCATTTGTTGTGGTGTTTAGTTAACTGCTTGGTTCAAATCTGCAATGCGATGTCCAATTGTCGTGGATAGAATTTTGTATTGTTGTGCATGTGAGGAATAAATCAAATTTGGTTGCACTTAATACATGAGAAACATATACAAGTGCTGTATTTCCAAGTTCTTAATCATGCTTGGTTTGGGTAAATGGGTTTTTTGTGTGGCTTCAATTAATCTGATGAATCCGCAATGTGCTTATTTTTCATCAACATATTTTACTGATAGCATGCGAACCCTTACTTAACCTGATGACTAACTACCTTATATGTGTTGCAGGGAAACAATGGGAAGCACTGAGGTTTACAATCGTGATTAGCACGTGTGTCACATCCCTGGTCCTGTTATGCACTAGGCTAGACCTCATGTGAGCATCATGTTTTAATTCAAATGAAATTTGAATTGAGGGATTTTTTTAAAGCCTCAGAAACCTTCTAAAAATGATCAACATTAAAATCTTCTCAAAGAAGTCCAAGAAAATGTTCCTCTTAGTCTCTGAAAATATTGCAAAGAGGTAAAACTCAAAACAATATTTTGGTATCTCAGAGTTAATTATTTTGGGCCTTTGAATTAAATAAATAACTATTTGCATTGGATATATATTTGATATATAAATAATATATGTCCAATAATGCTGGAACATTTTATGTGGTTTGGTATATTTTAACTCTAGCCACATAACTATTTTCAGGATTTTATAAAATGGTTTAGTATTTTACTAAACTAAAACAACACAGAACAAAATAGATAAATAAAAACAGAAATAGAAAGAGAGAGAAGGACTACCTGGCGCTCACCTGGTAGCCCACCTGGCCCAGCAGCACGGCCCAGCCCATCTCCACT